>NC_140047.1:11736581-11771581 GCF_963513975.1 Fringilla coelebs
CATACTGGATGCACAAGGGGATCACAGAGAAAAGAATTAATTCAGGGTGCTGGGGAAGAGCAGCAGGGCAGGACCCAAAGAGAATGAACAGAGCCTCTGAGTTTAAGACATTTTTGAACCCCAACTGCAGGTGAAGTTGAGATGCTCCTTTTGCAGAGGCAATTTGCTGAGGGCAGCTGACAGGTTTTTGCACAATTTCCCAGTGATTTTCACCTTAATGTTGACAAGGCTTAAGCATTAAGTAGTTGTATTTACTATTCTACATTTTGAGTAAAGAAATTGTGGTGGCCTTTACTTTACAAGACCAGCAGTGGCCTTTAATAGCACCTATTTATTATTTTTCCCAGTAAGGAAGCCAAAGGCACCTCGAGCCTCTCATAAAAGTGGAATTTTAAAAAGCTCTTTAAAATATTTTCACACCTCAGTAAAACAGAGCACGATTCCTGAAAAGTGTTATCCCATGCAGTTATGGTTCTGGCATTTAAAATACAATTTTCAGCACAGAGAGGTATAATCCCTTTCTGAGCTGCAAATTTTGGAATTCCTGTTGAAATATGGAAGTGGCAGGAAGATAACCACTGTGAACAGAGTATCCCATTCTCCTCCTGGAATGATATTGGTGTAATAGATATGACCTCAGGGAGCAGCAGCAGGGCAGCCCAGCACAGCCCCAGCAGCGTGCAGGTGGCAAGTAAACCACTGAACTGGCAGAACAAGCAAAAGCTTCACCAACAACCCCTATGCTAACTCATTTTGGCTGGATTAAAATGAGAATCCTTTCACTCAGCTTAGGGGCAAAACACTGAAATAAAAAAATGCATTTTTTTCCACACAGGGATCTTAATCCTGGATTAATTATTTTACACATTTTCCATTTTAATTAAAGCAGTATTGCTTCTTTCTTAAGTTCTTTATCTACTTTCTTTAAGTAAAGCTATTTAATACTGGGGATTGTGGAAAACATTTGTTCCTGATTATGCAGACATACAGTCAAACAAGACTGAAACAAGAGCAGCATGCAAAAATGTATTTAAGGACTATCATCCCAAAATGCTGCTAAAAGCTATTAACCAGTACGTGTTAATTGCCACAGCATTCATATTAATTTTCACTTCGGGCCCGACATTGTGGAATATTTCCCCTGATACATTTTAAACAAAGTTTAATTTAAGGAACTGCTTCTATCAACACTTATGAAAATTAACAGCCAAGCAATTAGCACTCATGAATTATCCCTTCCCCCATGCTTGCTACAGCATCATTTTTAAAACAGTTGCTACATGAGAAATTGTTGCTTTTTAACCCATTACCAAAATTAGCCACGAGAAACCTTGTGGCCCTACAGAGAGGCACCATTCCTCACCAAAGGATTTTTAGCATTTGTCCACCCAAAAACTACACCGACCAACTTTCAGTTAAATTATCTCCAGTCGTCAAGCAAACACCAGAGAAACCCATAAGAGCAGAAAAGCCAAACTTCCTTCTAACTCCATTTGCAGCTAGTCATGAAAGCAGAAATAAAAATATCTTGAGAACATCTGGTCTGGCTGTAGGAAAGGCTTTTGGCCTCATAGCTGCAGTTCCTCTAGAGCCAGACAATTCCATTTTTGATCTCTTCTGCAGCTCTGTCCTGCCTGCACACTGACCCTCAGCAGAGTCACTGCCAGGAGCCACCACCAGCCTCCTCTGTGCCCCCTGCACAGCACTCTCAGCTCTGCCTCACACAGAGTCTTTTTTCCCCAACATTATTAAAACTCAGCAAGTTGAAACAATTAACTGTCATAACTGGATTTTCCAGTCCTGTAGACAGAAATAGACCCAAATTTATTTATCAAATGTGTGATAATTCAGTTTGCATGCAGATGAAGGAAATCAATTTGGCCAGTGATTTCTTAAGCCTCCAGGTAATTTTCTATTCCTATGACACCTGAAGGAATTACAAAGAGCTAAAGGTTCTTTCAATACAAAATTCTTAGAAAGAGTATATAAGATTTATTAACCCAGAAGTGCAACCCGTGTGCTTGGTAGAAGATGAAAACAGGTCCAGAGCTGAGGTTTACTTTAACTATTTAGGGAAAAACTTGAAGGAAGAGTTGAGAGTAGTTACTGTATATGTGGCTTCTGTTCAGAGCTGAAGCTTTACAATGTACAGAAAAGCACAAATCTGTCCTGGGTAGTGGTGGGGCAAGTTTTGTGGATTCCTGAGCTGCTTAGGATGCCTCCACTGCAGTTGTATTCCACAAGCCATATTCTCTACTGTTTTGATAATTAATGAAGTGATCAGGACAGGAAGAAATTAGAGTGCTTTAAAATTTTACTATTTCATAAAATCACAGAAGTGGTTATGAAAGAGACACTAAATCTGGCAGGAAACACCTGCAAGGTGTGAGCAGTGCCCAGGCTGGCTTGGCTGGCATCACAGCCCATGCCAGGCTCTGGGCGAGCTGCTGAGCTGAACACAGCACAGGGGGCACAGGGAAGGGGGAGCCCAGGAGGATTTGGGGGATTTCAGGGCAGGACCTGGTCAGGGTGAGCCCAGGCAGGACGAGGAGCACACACAGGGACAGAGCCCAGGCACAGCACCGAGCTCCTGGGCACCAAACCAGGAGTGCTACTGAGCAACCTGGAACTGCTCTACCAAACTGCACTGTGCACAAACCAAAGGCTGGTTATAGCCCTAAAGATCTGAGAGCCACTCTGACCTCCTGAGTAAATACATAATTAAGTAGGGTGATTTTAAGACATGTTTAATTAGGCCCCCAGCCCCTTCTTCCCCCCCCTTTCCCAATTATGTACCATTTCCCCCAGAGATACACAGCTCTGTTAATTATGTAAATAAGTCATGCACTATTCCCTGAAAGAATTATATTTCTGTGAAATACTGTTCATCTATTATCAATAAAAATAAATACAAGACATATGATTTGTCATTAAAAATAATTTTTAAAAGCTCGATGATTTTTAGTGTTTTTACTGACTGCAAATACATGAGAACTGAAGTAAAATAACTCACAACTGGAGTTATGTTTCTTCTATATCTCAGATGGTCAGCCAAGCATTAAACTAGATAATACATAGAGAGCCATAGAGAATAAACTTTATATGCAAACTATTGATACCCTAACTGAGTAATAGAAACAATGGTGTTAAAATTAATAGAGTGGGATTGTACTCTAACAAAAGGTACATCCAATTATTTTGGATTGTAAAGAAGGTATTTTGATTTGAAGATCACATCTGAGATATTTCGTATCAGACCCTGCAAATCACAGCTGAGTGGCACTGAGGTATTTCCTCAACCTCTCAAACTGACAGGCAGAGTGCAAACTGCTTCCAGTGGAACAAACACTGCTAAATGCATCTGACTTCAAAAGGTGAGAACTGAGATGTGCATTAGAGACAACTACAATTAATAAAGATTAGCTTGGATTATCAAAGAGGGAAGGAAAAATGCTGAATTATCTCCAGTTTCTGACTGAACTATAACAGAATTCTCTTAATAAAGAAGTATTTGACTTTTACTTCCCCTATACATGACATGAGAGCTCATTTAAATGTTTGCCCAACAGAAATTTTGTGCCACAAGAACAACAAACCTGGAGTTTAGAAAAAAGGCCTCTTGGTGCTGTCAGGATGAAAGTGCTGCTGTCACTCATTAATGAGGCCTGGAATTCTGAAAACCTGAGTTAGCACTAATTGCCACATGCTAATAAATATAAAATCACAAAGAGGAGCTTTTGCATGTGAACTTCATGGTCTTAAGGTTACCATTTCACAAATATTCCAGATACTCCTAGAAATGTCAGTGGAATTATGGATCTGACTTTCCACTTCAGGAACACCTAACAGAATATGAAATTCTTCCATCACAATGGTAATGAAGCTCAAACTCCATCCTCCCACAGGAGATTCCACAAACAAATCCAGTTGAAAACAGATCTGTGGAGTATTTATACTTGTTTTGGAACAATATGACAATGATCCATCACACCAATGTTTATATTTCAGTTTTTAGAGTTGATGACAGAGAAAAATATCTGACAATGTGGAGCACAGGGAAGACATTTATCCCCAGTCTGAGCTATATCAGATCCATCTCCTGACCCCCATGACCTGCCAGCTTTGCAGCCAATCTCCTCCCTGTGTCACACAAATCAGCACTTGTGCAGAAATACATGGATCAGTGCTTCTTTTTGCCTTGGATACTACCTACTGACACCTCAGTTTCCCACCCTCAAAACAGACCTTGGCTGCTCCCACTCTCAGCAGAGCACTGAGGACAAAGACATGAACCACGGAATATTCAGCAAGGGCTGTGATGTGGATAGACAGAACGGTTTTGGGATTTTTTAAATGATCAGTCATTGATACAAAGGTAACTCAACTCCAGAGAGATGTGCCAGGACTCTGTCACAACCCAGGTGCACCTCCCTGACCTGCTGGAGGAGGAAACAGCAAGGGAGAGAAGCCTGATCCTCAGTCCAGAATGTTGTGATGGAAGCAGCAGACACGGTTCTGCTGAGCCTGGACCCGTACCTTTGCTTGTTTCCAGACAAGCACCACACCTGATGGCCACTCTGAGCTCCAAGTGGAGCCTGCAGCAGCCAAGCCCAGGAGCAGTGCCTGGCACCCCTGGCAGAGCCCCCGTTCTCACCTTGCCGTCGAATTTGGAGTACTCATTGAAGGGGTTGTTGAGCTGCAGTGGGCACTGCTCCAGTCTCACAGAGAGGATGGACTGCTTCCCAGAACATGGGGATTTCACCCTAAAATTCTTCTTTTCAAACAGTGAGCTCAGCTCCTCTGCTGCAGATCAGAAAAGAGATTACAGGCACGGTATGAGGAGATGTACAGAGGCTGCTGCTCACCACACAGAGATAACATCATAAGAGGGAGCACAAAATCAAATAAATAAACCTACAAATGCTTCAGCAGGGCAGGATCTACCACCACTCCTTCATAGCCCAAAGACATGAAACCATTAAGAAGCCTGAATGATGCTCCTGTTTAGGCTGAGAAAAAGGTGAGTTTTTCTGGTACAGAGAACAGATCTGATCAGGGTGAGAGCCAGCTGAGTCAGGGTGACAATGAAGAGCACGGCACATTCCTGGCCTCTCTGCTGCCTACCTTCCCCTACAGGAGCAGGGAAGGGAAGGAGCTGCTGCCACAGGAGCAGCACAGCTGGCACTGAGCCTGCAGCACGTGGCACAGCAGCCCTGCCCTGCAGTGACAGCCCTGCCAGCTGCAGCTGGCACCACCCCAGCACCAGCTCTGCATTCACTGCTCATGGGGCACTGGGGATGGCCTTCCCTCAGAAAAACATCAAACCTGAAACCACCATTCCAGATCAACAGTCTGAGCAATAAAAACAAAAAGGCTTTCTAAAACCAAAGGGGATGCAAGTTCAGGAGGTCTTTGTGTGGTCTGTGAAGGTTCATAAAAGCCTTTTTATGTGAAGAAAGTGCACGGCTGAATTTCCAACAACAGCTCAACTTCCAATTTACTTTAAAAAACCCTAGGAAATAGGACTTGTTATGTTACAAGGCCACTCTGAAATCAGGACAGAGCCCAGGTGTGTCAGCACCTCAGCACCAAGGGCTCTCATCTGCAGGGAGCTGTGACTGAAGCTGGCCAAGGTTCCCCAGCTGCTCCAGGAGCCAGAGCCCCAGCCTCCATCCATCACTGCCCAGAGCACAGCCCAGCTCTCCTGCCTCAGCTTCCCACAGCTCACAGATCCACATCCTGCTTCTCCAGGGAGATGGAACTGCTCCCAAGGGGGAAGGACCTGGCACTTGATCTGCAGGGACTTGGTTCATTTCTTAGAGTGCAAAATTAAAACCTGTCAAATGATAACTAGTCAAAAGCTCCATTTATTTTTATCAGCAGATTGCCTTAAAATTCAGGCAGTTGGCAGAGGTGCTAAATACTGGCACTGAGAGATCCCCAGCGGGCTTGTGAGAGGCTGCAATTAACCAAAAAAGCTTGATTTAATCCCTTTCAATGTGGCCACTTTAACTCCATTAGGTTGTTTTGGTTTTTCAACAAGCACTTGTACTTGATTTTTTAAAAAAAACCTAAAGCATTATATTGGAGTATTACCTTTAACTGAGAATTCTTGGGCACTTGGAAAGGTCATTGGAATCCAGTACAATGTTTTACTGGTACAAGTGAAAAATCAAGTTTTTATCTACAGCTATTCTGTACGTCTTGCATGTCAGTATGGGCTGAATGCAAGACTTTGGAAGGATTTCCTTGACACATTGCTAATTTGCATTTTACATGCTCTGAAATGAAGGAATGCAAGATGCAGAGGTACAGAGGGTGTCCTGGTGAAGGAATGCAAGATGCAGAGGTACAGAGGGTATCCTGGTGAAGGAATGCAAGATGCAGAGGTACAGAGGGTGTCCTGATGAAGGAATGCAAGATGCAGAGGTACAGAGGGTGTCCTGATGAAGGAATGCAAGATGCAGAGGTACAGAGGGTATCCTCCTCCTCCTTGCTGCTGTGCTGTTCAGGCCAGTAAGGGAGAAGCACTCAGATCTCAGTGGCCAAGCAGAGAAGGAAAACCAGCTCTGCCAACAGCCCTGAGCCTGGAGCTTTTGTGTAAGTTATTTTTTTATTTAAATCTGCTCTGCAGCAGACAGGGACTGATCCATTTGCCTGCAATTCCTCAGGGGGACAAGTGTGGCTGCTGGGGACTCCTGAGGGGGGAAGGGGATGGGAGCACAGAGCCCCCGGGAGCAGCAGGGGCTGCACAGGAGCCTGAGCCAGCTCAGAGTGCAGGAGACACAGGAGGATCTGCATCATCATCAGCCAAATGCTATAAAATACTGAGCAAAGGGTGGAGGTTATGGTAGATTAACCTTTAAAACCTACAACTCTGCTTACAGAAGGAGAAAGGCAAAAACATTTCAGAATGCATTAACAGGGGTATCCAACACAGCTGAACACTGAATTAAGGATTAGTGTGGCTGTGCTGCTCGTGTGAGCAGCTTTGTTCACTCCTCTGAAAAGACATTAGAGGGCTGCAGAACGTTCTGCAAATGACAGCCACTGAGAGAGGAGGAATTAGGCAAAAAAGGAGATTACAGAGGGACCTCATTAAGATATACACAAATTTTGAAAGAAGCAGGCATGACAGACCACACAAAGGTTTGAATGTCTGTCAAATACAACAGAAATAGAAACTAGCTTGAGCTCTAAAATAGGAAAATTGAGACAGATTTGTAATTTCATATATTACAATTTAAACGATGTAGAACATCCAGTCACAAATACTTAATTATATAATTAACAAAAATAGAATTTAATATTTTTTGAGAAATCAGTGATAATAGTTTTACCAAGGAAAGGCAAGATAAGCCAAGCCAGCAATTATTATGCTTGCATTTAAGTAGATCATACATATAGCCTTTATTTCTTAAGATTTGCACCTTATCTAAAGCAGTAGCTACAAAAATACTCTGCACAAGTAAAGCCTACAGAATCCTCCATGGCACCCAGTGTGCCAAACCCTGCTGGAGGTGGCTGCAGGGAAGTGCCCTGGGGCAGAGAGCCAGGGCAGAGAGAGGCACTGCTGTCCCCACTGTCCCCACTGTCCCCACCGTGCCACGGGCTCTGCCCTGCCCTCTGAGCCCCGGCTGACACACAGGCACCAGCCTGGGGCTTTCCTGGGAGTGAAACTGGGATTTTCTGGGAATGAAATTGGGGGTTTCCTGGGAATGAAATTGGGATTTTCTGGAAATGAAATTGGGGGTTTTCTGGGAATGAAACTGGGGGTTTCCTGGGAATGAAACCGGGGGTTTTCTGGGAGTGAAATTGGGGGTTTTCTGGGAGTGAAATTGGGGGTTTTCTGGGAATGAAATTGGGGGTTTTCTGGGAATGAAATTGGGGATTTTCTGGGAATGAAATTGGGGTTTTCTGGGAATGAAATTGGGGATTTTCTGGGAATGAAATTGGGGATTTTCTGGGAATGAAATTGGGGTTTTCTGGGAATGGATTTGGGCCAGGGATGCCTCGGGGTGCAGAGCCCACCCCATAACCCCATAACCCCATAACCCCATAACCCAAACTGGCTGCCCAACACTTCCCCTCTGCTCTGCTCTGTTAACCCCTGAGTGCCCTGGCCAGGGCTGGCACCCCAGGACAGCACAAAGGGTTGGCATTTCCTCAATGCTGAAAACCCTAGGGGAAAATTACAAACTGCAAACGTTGCAACCGTCACAGGCAGGAACAAAAACAGTGGGAAAATAAGAGATATTTTCTTTTACCTGAGCAAGAAGTATTTCTGTCTTTCCACTGAACGTTTTTGCATTTTATTTGATTTTGTCTCTCTTTCCGCAGACGTTCTAGTCTCTGAGCTTGAAAAGAAATATTACAACTATAAGTTTGTCAATGAAAGTTTACTATAAACAAAGACATAATTAACTACCTTTATATGAATAAAGATGTTTTATACTGCATATGTAGGGGGAAAAGTCATAAAATTTTAAAGGTGGCACCCCTGAAAAGCAAATACCAACAAAAACATGAAAATGTTCTTGATTTATAATTGAAATTAGAGGATATAAAACATTAATAGAGATCATAAAGATAGTATTAACATGGAAGAGAATAATAAAATGTGAAAACTTCTGTGATTAATATGACATTTCATTATATAAATCATTAATAACGGTCTTAAAGGAATTTTAATGCACAAATGAACTGAAGTGAATATTACATTACAGGAATAAAATTACTGTTATGAATTACTCTACCCGTTTCAAAAATTAAAGATAAATGAACTCAGACTAGACTATTAAAGTTTTAAATATAAAATCCTTTATCTAAAAATCATGAAAATTATAAAATGTCAAAGCGATATAAATTAGCACAGCTTTTTCTTCAGTAGGCTGAAACAGTTTATAGGTAGTAAAATAAATGATTTGTATCTTCACAACATTAGTCAAATCCTAAAATGAATATAGTATTTCTTTACATATATTTTGACTCCATCTTCAAAATATGGTTGGAAAAAAAAGTCCCAAATAGTTCTGCTACCAAAGAACTTGCAGTCCAGGGTACCAGACAACAACTTAAATCTCCTTTTTTGTTAACTGGAAGACTTTCTTGGGGAAAAAACCTGATGGAAGGCACCTGAGACAATGACCCCAAGAAACCACTGATGTCATCCACTCAAAATAAGCAGATTAGACTGGGAAGTAGAACAGAGCTGATCCCCAAAGGAAACAATCTGCTGGACATACTAGCAATTTTGATGTATTGAGATAATTCATTAACTAAAATGGGTTTGTAGAAGAGATTCTAAAATGCTAAATTACTCTGACATTTTTTGGATACAAGTGGAGTTCCCTGAGCCTTTTCAGCAATTAAAAAACATTAATAAATATTTTTATCCCTTCTGTTATTATTCTTTTACATGTAGGTCTTTGAACTGAATTGTGGACAAGGAAGTAATTTTTTTCCCCATAAAAACTGTCAATGAGGGAACTGATAAAAAAATACTCCTTTGAAGTTTAACAGCTGTAGCCAGCAGTTTAAGGTACCAGCACCAATGGGGACTTTGATAAGTATCTCCCATTAACAACACAATGCTGGAACCTGAATACCTCTAGGTAGCTTCCTCTTAATGAAATAAGAAAAATATCCCTTCTCATAAGTTTAAATACTGGGAAAACACTGCTGTAGCATAGATATTTTATTCTGAAGGAAGAGCTCCACATTTGTACCAGTTACTGCCCACACTGTAACTCAAAATTACCTTCCAAAGCCCTTTCTTTCCAAACAAGCTATCAGAAAATATAAATAAATAATATTTTAGTATAATAAAATACAATCTGTTAGATTAACAGGTGAACAAAGGATTAAGGAAAAATCATAGACTAGAAACAAGATAATGCACGTTTTTATCTGTTTGATATTTCCACCCCATCAAAACAAATGTCCAAGAGCACAGTCAGCAGCTCCCCTGAGCCCAGCCTGCTCCTGCACCTAGAGCTGATCAGAAATGACCATTTCACTGTGGGACTGTGCCACAGCAGTGCCAAACCAGAGGGAATGGCCAGCACCTGCTAGAAATGGGAATTGTTGAGGGCTCGCTGTCACAAGCAGCCGGTGACAGATTTGGGTGTGAAAAACCCAAAGTTTGGTGGCTGCCCAAAGGCAGCTGTGGTTTCATTAATGGTCAGCCCTGAGCTGAGCTTTGCTGCTCACCCACACCCAGCCCCTGGCACTGCCAGAGCTCCCAGCCCTGACCTTAGAATATGCCCCAGCTGGCACCTGAAGTGACTTCAAACTATAATTCAAATGGAGATTATTCCACCAGTCTGCTCCCTGGGTGAAATGATCCTTCAGAATCATTTTCTGGAACAATTCTATAAACCCTGAGGCTTTGCCTGTCCTTCCCCATGAGCTGCACCATGGCTGAATTCCCCCAGCCCAGGGCAGCCTGGCAGCCTGCATTGCCAGCACACCTCCTGCCAGCCTGGGCCATAATCTCAGTTTTTTTCCAAACCCCACAGGAGATCAGTGCCCTGGCTTTTCTGGAACCTCTCACAACTCCCTACTTGTGAAAGGCATTTCAGTATCTCTGACAGTCTCACATTTTCCTGGTGAAGCAGAGCACAGAGGTGCTTTCTGGGCTCTAGGTGGTGTTATAATACCTGCGGAAATCATTTGTAAAAAATTATACAGAAACAGAAATAAGAGGTCAGTACTGACCACCACACATCAACCTTCTCTGTACTTTAACTCACAGAACTGCTGCTCATAGTGCTCCTCAGGTCTAAGCAGAAGTCTGGATGTCCCCTGTGTGAAGCACCACACGGGAGAGCTTTCTGCCAGCCACGACAAAAGGAGTGTATTTTGCAAAGGTGTTCACCCTTAAACTTCCCAATCTGGTACCTTAAACCCTAGCACAAGGTTTTTCTCAGAAATAAAACTTTAGCAGACAAAATACAGACAAATCATTCCCTTTGTTGGCTCACATCAAACTTCATTCCTCTCTTTTATAACAAATACATTTGATGCCTCACTAGGCAGATTTTTTCTCAGAAAATAACTATCCTGTTCAAAAGTTAACACCCCTCCAGACAGTAACAATAGAGATATCAAAGACTGTTCATGTACTTTGGATTTAGAGTTGATGTCTCCACAATTTGAATTTTTTTATATATATAAAACTGACTACCTCAATGTTCCCATGTACAGGAATAGGTAAAACAGCAATTAAGGCTCAGCTGACAGCACACGAATGTAACTGAATCATTACATATCCTTCTCTAAAAGGGCCTGAGCACTCCAAAGGGAGTCTGACAGACACCAGGCTAGTCCTGCCCCGGTCTGTCCAGCCAGCCAGGCTCAGTCCAGGCTCAGTCCAGGCTCAGTCCAGGCTCAGGGAGGCCGGGCCAGAGCTGCTGCAGACACCACGCACCTGTGTTCGACCGGCGCCTGATCCCAAAGTCCCAGCTTGAGGTAATGTCCACGGATTGGGAGTAGACGTAGCCCTGAGTGTCCCCATTGCTGCCCTGGGGCTCTGAGCCGCTGTCCCCGCAGGCTGAGGAGGGGTTGAACTTCTCCAGGTCCACGTCGTGGTCGATCAGGACCATCTCGCACATCCCCGTGTCGTCGCTGGTCACGTGCGACTGCCGGATGTGGGCCAGGATGATGGTCGGGTTGTCCAGGAAAGCCATCCTGTCACAAGGCCACCACCTCACTCTACTATCTCCTCTCCATCTTGCCTCATGGACACACGTACCTGGGAATGACGGACACAGCGTTTCAGGAGCACATCCAAAAGCTCAAACCCCCACGCCGAAGGTCACTGTCTGGGGGGCACAGACCCTGACTGACGTAGGGCAGACTGTAACTCTGCTCCAGTTCACTGAGCCACACTGGCTGCTGAGATCCACCTAAGGAACGGGGGCTTTGGAGGACAGCTGGAAACCTGAGTGCCAGGACAGCAGGACACGAGAGATACCCACAGACAGGCCCCGGCACTCCACAACACAAGGCTGCTGTAAGGCAAACACCCCACAGTGCTGCTCACAGGAGGATGGCAAGGGAATCCAGAGCAGAAACATCTGCCTGTTCCAACTAATCCATTTACAAAACCGACAGGGTTTTGGATTTCTTTTCACCCATCACAACTGTGTTTCTGTTTTGCTTCTGCATCTACACACCAACTTTTTGAGTGCCTTATTACAGACTCTCTTCAGGTTTTGTATTTCCAGGAAAAGCTTTAAACATGAAGAGATTAGTGTCTCAGGGCAGAATATTGAACATCTGCTGCTGCATGGTGCTTCACACAGGGCGACTGCTGTAACACAGAAAGCTCTGTGACCAAATACCACACGCCTGAGCTCCAAAGCACTTTAAGAACAGTAATTGCCACTTACCTAAGATATTTCATTCAGAACACTCAAGTGGCCTTTTGAAACAAAGTAGAGGGCAAAACGGAAAAGGAAAAAAACCCCAAACCACAAAACCCAAACCACGCTCACATTGTTATCTGATTTTTCTGTAGCTGTGGGTTTGTAGTGATGCCAATCTAATTCAAGCCCAGGCTGACTCTGAAAGGGGCAGCTCCATGCCCTGCCTGACCTGCTCCAGGAATTCCACCATCTCCCAAAGCTGGCAGTGGAGCTGTGGGGTGAGCTGGATCAAAAAATTACCTGCTGAAAATAACCTAAAAAGAAAAAAAAAAATTATTCCTGTTCATGTAGCAAGTCCATCAGAGAGCAGCAGCAGGAGCCCTAGGGACACCTCCACCTGAGGGGGCTCAGTCTGAGCTCACACAGAGGGCAAGACTACACGTAAATTCCAGAAGTTTGAAATCCCCACTGCTTTTCTAACCAGAGGAAAACACTTGATAGAGCTGCATGTGTGTGTTTGGGATTTTGAACTCAGAAACACCAGCAAGCTTCTGTCCTTGCTGCTTGCAAAACTGCTGCTTAAATCACACAAAGCCACTTCCCATGAAAATCTGCAAAAGGCAGCTGGCCTTCTCCTGGGGTATTTTAACAGAGGGAAGGGACATGAAGGACCAGCCAGGCTTGTTCCAGGACCAGCAAATGCATTTTGCCACGTCCCCTTTTTATGTCCCCATAAATTCTGCTATTAGTGAAATTCACTCCAGCAGGATCCTTGGAGACACTCAAAGCCCAACTGGACACAGCCTGGAGGTGGGAATTTGGATGGGATCTCCAGAGGCTCCA
This sequence comes from Fringilla coelebs, assembly GCF_963513975.1. Taxonomy (NCBI): domain Eukaryota; kingdom Metazoa; phylum Chordata; class Aves; order Passeriformes; family Fringillidae; genus Fringilla; species Fringilla coelebs. The sequence goes on from NC_140047.1 coordinate 11,749,796, forward strand.
GAGCACCACAACTCCACACTCTGATTTAATTTTCTGACTCTTTCCACCAAAGTAAGCAGGGCTGCTCCTGAGGGAGTTCTCACTGTCCTCCAAGGGAAATGTCCCACCCAAAGGACTGATGTGCCCAGGGCTCTGACCCTGCACCAGTGTGACCAGCACAGCGAGGCCTGAAAAACACAGACACAGCCAAGTACAGCTCATGGACATGGCAAAACAGGCATTGAGAATGTTCTTTGAATTGAATTATTTCTACTCACTGATTAGGAAAAGCCACGTGTACCTGCAGTTGGCAAAAACTTGTTTAAATAAGCAACAGCCTCAGGCGTCGGAAAGGTCTGCAAACTCCCAATCAAAAATTACTGCTGCCCCATCAATGTGTCATATAAATGCTGGCATGTTAATTGTGTATTTATAAGATTGTTAATGGTTAGTTAATTTACCTCCCACACTATTATTGTACTTGAAATGATTTAATGTCTGCTGAGGGAGTTAACAACATGTAACAGCAGATGCGAGTTTTACCTTTATACCCCGCACCCCGACTTCCTGCCATTAGCAGTGGTGTGCTAAATCAGCCAAGCTTCTTCCAACTGTACATCTGCAACTGCCTCTCCCATAGACCTGAACGCTGAGAAAGTGCTGGAAATTCTACACGAGTTTTACACAAATGTATTTTTATTTCCTCCTCTTCAGAATTTTCAAAAAGGTACATTAAAGCTAATTTATCAACACACTAATGCCAAGTGGAAACTCTCTGAACAGTAAATATCCTTCAAAAAACTAAAAAAGAAAGGTCAGACCCCAAATTCAGTTCTGGTTTTGATGCCATATTTAGTAGTTGTAGCCCCCAGAATTCTAACCAGTTCTCTTGATAAAGGCACAGACCCACTCTGAGGAACAGTGACTTCCAGTGAGAGAGAAGAACTCAAAGAAGCAAAGTTCAGTTTTGCAAACCTTTACACAAACACCTTGAAGGTTCCAGCAAAATCACAGACCCAAAATCAATGTCTGGATCAGCCAGCACACCCCTTCTGCACACCTACACCCACACCCTCAGAGAGGAGCCAAATTTAACAGAATTCAGGGACCTTCTAGGCATCAGCACCTTATACATTCTTTCATCATAAACAAAAAATAAATGTTCTTTTAATACTTGTGCTATAGAAATAATATTCTACCACTGAATAAAGCACTTTGCAGGCAGCTGTCAAACATACTCTGTGCAAACACTAAAGCTGAGGAGAGCAGTGTGAAATCTCCAAAATTTTAGAGTTTGGTATTTCTGTAGAACAGGATACACAGGCTGGCATTGAATGATGTACTGATTGGCAAACACTGTGATCAGCACACAGGTGGACAGAGATCTTCACTTCCTTCTGATCTTTATTATTCACCTGTCTAGGTGTCTGCACACTGTCTGACCAACAGCCAGGGATGAAGGCTCCCTCTCCCCTCCTTGGCCCCACTGCTGTGACTCTGCCCTGCCCTGGGAGCACGGCCCCCCACCAGCCTGGTGCAGGCACAGAGCATCCCCAGAGAGGCCAAACTGCACCATCAGGAGGCTGAACGCCTCGCCAGGACTCACAGGAACTCTGCAGACAGCTGCAGCTCAGCCTAGCATTTTTCTCAGCAGCATTGCTCCTGCAGCTCCCCACGGCGATATTTATGGCAGGGATGGGCTCTCCCAGCCAGGCAAGCAGGGCTTTATGCAGATCAGGCTCATTCATAACCCCTGCACAACGAGGAGCGCTAACAAACGACTCCGCTGCCAGGAGGTGACACAAAGGTCTTGGAAAAGGATCTGCAGCCATGCAGGCTGTACCTTAAACACACAGCTGAACACAGCTGAATTTCGGGAGGCAACTTCATCATCACAACATGTGAACTGTTCTCGTGACCCTCCCGCTTGCTCGATGCACTGCAATTATTTAAATAAAGATTTCTGGCTTTCCTGCTCTCCCACCAACGCCCCACACAGGGATCATATCTGCACGTTAACCTACACGAGGTGACAACGAGATAGCAAAGCGAGTGTGAGATTAGGGGAAAGGACAAGCTGAACCTCGCGGCTGCCATCCCCGCCATCCATCCCGCGGTGTCAGGCAGACAGCAGCAGGCACAGCTGGAGCCACGCTCCGTGCTGGACCCACCGACTGGGGGGACTGCAGCCATGTGTCAGCCCTGCTCGCTGCTGGCTGCAGGGGGAACGTTTGACCTTGAGCGTGAAAAATGCTGAGAGCAGCTCTCCTCACTTTGGGGAAAAGGCAGCTATTTCGGGATGGATTTCCCGGGTTTGTTAAAGGAGCACAGCGGCTCGCTGTCACTGCCCAGCACAAGGTGGCTGCTCCCTGTCACCGCCCCACACCGCAGAGAGCTGGGGCAGCCGTGTCTCACCTCCACAGCCGCCCCTCTGTGCCACCCACTGCCCCCCGCCCTGCTCCCTCCTGCGGTCCTGACACATTTTCCAGCAGAAATATAGATTTCTCTTGGTGAGGTGACACCAGAGCCCACAGGCACTTTCACACCCTGTGCCCAGAAAGGTCACGGGCTCCAGGTCAGACCCCTCCAGCTCCACCAAAAGCCCTGTGGTGCCACCAGCACATCTCTGACTGAAGGATGTGTCCCTAAAATGACAAGCCGGTGCCACCTTTCCGTGGCATCTTACAGAAAATATTTTCCTCATGTGAAGGGTTGATATTTTTGCCTTTATGCTTTGAAATACGCAGACTTCTAAGCAAGCTACAAGAAACAATAAAATCAGAGAAAGCTGTCAGCAACTGAAAATGTTCTGCTGCAGGAAAGAGCTACAACTCCGAAGTTCCACCAATTTAATGGAATGGTTTTAAGAGTCCTCTGGTTCAAATGGCTAAAAGCAGTTCCTAATTCCCCACAAAACTCTCAAGCCAATTCCTGCAATGTATCTTCCTCTCCAAATTATAAAACTAAGAAGTAGGGGGAAAAAAAGTTTCTTTCCTCATGTTCTGCAAAGCTGTAGCTTGTTTTCAGGTTTTTGTTGTTTGTTTTAATATTGTTTAAATTGACTATCCTCCTTAAGAAAGTAATAAACAACTAAAGCCCTATTCAAAGTAAACAAAAGTATTCCAAAGACACAACTTGTGGAAGGTACAATTTGGACCCAAGACAACTGCTAACAGACTCAAAACTTAGCAAGCTGGAAAAATTGTATACCATTGCCGGTCATGTTATCATTCAAGGGCTTCCACAGTCCCTGTGCTCAAACACCTCCTTGACTGTAGCTCTTCAAAGTGATCTTTAAAAACTAATGAAAAAGATAGGCAGAATTAAAAATTGATTTTTCCCCCAGCATCACATAAGCAGGAACAGGACAGCACGAACATACTTCAAAATTTATGATTCAGGTTCAATGAAATAATTTCCCAGTCAACTTCTGTCTGCAATTGCACAAGAAATGGTTCTGGTTATCTGCATTTGCAGCAGCAAAAATAATCAACGCCCTCAAACACAGACAGGTCCTGGGCAGGCAGGATAAAGGAAAGTGAACTGAAATATACGAACATTCAAGTTTATGTTTCAGCAAAAGCTCAGGCGCATTTAAGAGTGAATACTTATCTGCAGAAGCTGTCACTCACACTCTGGTCCTATCATTAAAAAGGAAATAATCATTTATAGTCATATAAAGAGGCTCTCTCACAAGAGAGACTGGAATTGGGAAGTTATGATGAGCAAACACTACATTACACACAACTTCCAACAAATTATTTGTTCCTTTCCAGACCTGTAAATCAATCTGGCACTAGCTCTGTATTTTTGAACTGCTTGGAATTTGGCTATACTTTTGTTGTCACACTAATCGGGATGCAAATAACACCAATTCCAATATTTTAATTACTGAGCTTTAGAGGGGGGAGAAAATATTGGGGTATGTATGGGAAGTATTCACTCTTCTCTTTCCTGATCTTGTCAAATCTTTGTTTAATTGCAGACAAGTTGATTCTCCGCTAACCTGAGAAATCTTGCATCAAGATTTTAAGCAAATAAATAAGTATAAAAAATGCAGAGATTATAAATTAGGGCAGACAAATCTGTATCTAGACTCGTGCCTGCAAAGAGCATTCTATCAATATAGCGAAATGCTAATCTCCTAATTAACAACCTAATTAGGTAATTATGGCTTTGCAGAGGGATGCCTAAATGAAATATGACAACATGGTCACCTCTTTATATGGCACCTGTGGGCCTTTTCAGCTGTCACAGCCGAGAGTGCAATATCAATTTGAACAGATGACAAAGTGTTGTCATTTTTCATTCAGATATTGTGCTGAATGCTGGATCCAGCGCTCCCAGCGCCGCTCTGCCCGGGCTCTGCTCGTCTGGATACGGCCAAACACCTCTTCATTTTTAATGCCTCTGACTGAGCTCGGTTTCTCGTGCTGTCTGCAGGATTCCCTGACACAGAGCACAGCTGCAGTGCCACACTGGGTGACCCACAACCCTGGAACCCCCTGACCCAATTTCGCAGCACGTGCGTGGGAGAATCGCTGCGCAGAAAAAATAGCTGAGTTCATGGCTGAGGCTTAATTGCTGCTGGCTTTAAAATAACAAAACAAAACCAGAGGGCCTTGTAAATAACACATAACATTCATTTCACTTTTATTCCTGCTGAACACTCTTTTCCACGGGAACAGCAGTCCCTGTCCAGAAGGTGAAGCTGATGGACTTCTGCACAGAAAGCTGGGAAGGAACACTTTCAACAAAGGTGCTTTTCCACGGAACACTTTCTGTCGCTCATATGCCTAAAATGCTTTAAAGACAATTCGCTGAGCTTGAGCATTCCTAAAGGCCATCAGCCTGTTGGAGTGGGTCTGGAAGAGGCCACAAAAATGATCAGAGGGATGGAGCACCTCTGCTATGAGGAAGGGCTGAGAGAATGGGGATTGCTCAGCCTGGAGAAGAGCAGGCCCAGGAGTGACCTAAATGCAGCCTTCAGCACCTGAAGGGAGTCTACAGGAAAGATGGAGAGACACCACACACAAGGGCTGGAGGGACAGGACACAGGGAATGGCTCCCCAGTGCCAGAGGGCAGGGCTGGATGGGAGATTGGGAATGAGGAATTGTTCCCTGGCAGGGTGGGCAGCCCTGGCACAGGGTGCCCAGAGCAGCTGGGGCTGTCCCTGGATCCCTGGCAGTGCCCAAGGCCAGGCTGGACGGGGCTGAGAGCAGCTAGAGGCAGTGGAAGGGGACTCACCCAGGGCAGGGGGTGGAATGGGATGGCCTTTGAGCTCCTTTCCAACTCAAGCCACTCTGGGATTCTGTGATAAATAAAATATCTTGTTGTAGAGTGGAGAATGAAAGCATAGTGCTCAAATATCAGACTCGAGCTGCTATTTTCACAATTCTCAGCATAATATTGAAGAGCCCAAAAAACCTAGTAAATTTCATAAACATCAACACAAGCTTCAATCTCAAAAATAACTGAACCAGGAAACTTCACCATTTAACCTGTTTGCTGCTGAGAGAGATGCTGCTCTGTTTGGGTTTTACACACACAAAGGTCCCCAGCTGACAGAAGCTGCCTTGTCTGGAGCCAGGACAGAGCTTGGGGACATGATGCAGGTCCAGCCCAGGGCTCACAGCACAGCCACTGCACAGCTCTGCAGCACCACGGAGGGTGGGCTGGCACTGCCAGGCAGGGGGTGCCTTAAACAGCAGCACCTGTCAAAACAAACACTTCGGTCCTTGTCAGTTTCTTTAGGTTGTTGCCATTCCGCTTTCGGGGGCGTGTAAATATTTTTATTGCATTAAAAACATGATCATAATCTTATTTTTTATATATAGCAACATGTAAGCTGCTTCTGATTGAAGAAACACTCATGATGATCAGACCTACTTAAAAATGCCTGAGACCTTCAGCGCCTTTGGGGCTTTACGTCAAATGGAACTGGACAGATTCTTCAGCAAAAGATGAATCCCCGGTTCCCCTGGCTTTTAATTTTGGGTCTGTCTCTTTCAAGAGCACACAAAACATATTCAAGGAACTTTGTTTTGCTCTCAGAATAATGGATTTAGATACAGCACTTCTCAGGCAGTAAGCAAACAAGGCAGGGATTGCCCTTGCGCTGTCTGGGATAACAGAACTGAGCTGACAGACAGTGAACAACAAGGCATCCTAGTTTGATGGAGCCTTCTGCTCACACACACGCAGAGTTAATATCAAAAACTTCACCGCCTGCAGTCTGTGTCAGAGGCACTAACAGAAACATCCTGGAGGACTCTGCTACGACCCCTGAGGCAGCCCCTTCCTGCAGGGCGGGTCCCCAGGTGCGGGGCAGGGTCAAGAGCAGCACCGACACCCCCAGGCTCTGCCTCTACAGCTCCAGCCTGCCCCTTCGAACACCTGAACGGGAAGAAATGAAGACACCTGAGCTCCATCCCCATTTCTCAGCCAGCATCCTTTGGCCTCTGATGTCAGAAGGAATTCTGGATATCAGACGGAATTTCCTCACACAAAGGGTTGTCCGGGTTGGAAGGGGCTGCCCTGGGAGGTGGTGGAATCACCCGCCCCAAGGAATGACTGGATGTGGCACTCAGTGCTCTGGCCTGCCTGACAAGGTGGTGGTGAGTCAGAGGCTGGACACGATGATCTCAGAGGTTTTTTCCACCCTCAGTGACTGTGTGATTTCCAAAAAGAGTGACCATATGGGAACGGGCCGCTCCTGCATGGGGCTGTGACCAGCGTGCTGCTCGTGCTGTGCCGTTTGTCGCCATAACTGACCTTTCCATACAGGTGTGTGCTTTTCACGCTCACAGCTTCGAATGGTCAGGAAAATTTCGTGCTACAGAACGCATAACACAGATCCCTGCGCCAGGCTACTTCACCTGCAGAGGCCTTCACTGATCCAAAGGAAATGCACAACAAAAATGTAGCTGTTACTTGTTATTTTAACATTCGTTATTTGTTATTTTAAATTTGTTACTTGTTGCAATGGGTGAAAATTTAACCAATGGATGAGGAAAGGGTGTTACAACAAAGACCTGAAACACGACTGATACAGAAATTGACTAAACTGGTTCTCCTTGCTTCAGTTATTTCTGTACAAGTCTATACGTACATGCTGATCTCAATTTATTTTTAATCTAACCCAAAAAAGTGTCCGTGAACGGAGCTGTTCTGAATTTGGAAAAGTAACCGAGAGAGTCTAATTCCCAGTCTTCCATCTACCTGATAATCCCCCGACGCCTAAAACGTCTAGAACACACTCGGGATATCCAAGCTTAGCTCTGGCATCTCTGTTTAGTCAATTACCAAACTTACACTAGGACAGAAATCAAGTCATTGCTGCACCTCCCGGACACCTTTCCCGCTGCCCCGCGGTGCTCGCAGCTCTGCCGGCACCGGCAGGCAGGTGCGGAGCCCGGAGCCCCATCCAGAGCGGCATTCGGGTGTGATGCTGCCCAAAGCGCCCGCCGGGAGCAGCGGGGCGGGCAGAGCCTCCGGGAGGAGCGGCCAGGACACGGGCACAAGGGCGTGTGACATGTCACTGGATCCGGATGGAGTGACCGGCACCCGCCGGAGCCCCCGGGCAGCCGCGTGCCTCCCGCTGCCCCGGGGCATCCCGGGGCTCCCCGCCGGACCGCGCCGCTCCAGCCGCACTCACCTGACCCCCGCCACCCATCGCTGCCGGCCGCCCGCCTGACCCGCTCCGCCTGCCCCGCGCTGCGCTGCTCCCGCCCCGCCGCCGGGAGAAGCGCCCGGGGAGCCCCGGCGCCCCCCAGCCGCGTCCCGGGCAGGCTGGCAGCCGCCGCCGGTCACAGCATCCCGCGGGGCGCGGCGGCCGGCGAGGGACTGACAGCGCGGGCAGCCCGGCCCCGACCCCCCCCCCCGCCCCGCACTTACCGGCGCCGCCGCCGCCGCTGCGGGGCCGCGCAGCCGCTTCCGGGTCCGGGTGCGGCGGAACGGGCGCGGGGCGCGCGCGACCCGGAAGCGCCGCGGCCGAGGAAATGACGGCGCGGAACGGGCGGGGCGGCGGCATCGGCGGCGCGGGATGGCCGGGCCGGAGGCGGTGCGGCGGCATGGCAGCGGGTCACGGGCTCCGGTGGGCACGGCCGCCCCGCCCGTGGTGCCCCGGGTCGGTACCGGGTCACCCGCGGCCGCGCGGCGCTCACCGGTGCCGCACGGCGACACATAGGAGGCTTTCCTCAAGGGGACCGCACCAGTTTTATTTCAAGTTTTATTTCTAATTTTTATTTCTAATTTTTATTTCCAATAAAAGCACTGTGCCGTTGAAAGCGAAGCGCGCAGGTAGCGCTCGGTGTACAGCACGAGGGGATGAACCCCACACACGGTCGCTGCTGCCCGGGACCGGGACCGGGACCGAGCGCTGCCCCGGGCGGTGAGCAGCGTCCCTGCGGTACCGGGGCTCTGGGGCTGTCTCCGCACGGCTGCCTGGGCGAGCGGGGTGCCCAGCCACCACCGCCGGCCTCCTGGAGCTGCAGGTGTCCCCAGCTGTTCCCAGGGTTCCTGTTCCAGGCTGTGTGTCCCTGTCACCTTTCCAGACGCGCTGGTGCAGCCTCCGCAATTTCCCGTGGAAGTAAGGATACTTGTTAATCCCTGAGGATCCCTGAGGAGAGCCAGCGCGGCAGTCTCAGCAGCTGCACACATCAAAAAGCAGCTGCCTGTGAGAGGGACAGTGGGCAGCATGGCACAAGTGCCACCAAGGGCCTGTGAGGAGCAGGTGCCAGTGGCTGGCAGTGCAGAGTGAGGGCAGGAGCCGGAGCTGCCCCAGCACAGGGCATCTCACAGGGAGTGCCTGGCTGCAGCTGGCAGAGCCCAGAGCTCTGGAGCGACTGCACTCAGCCTCCTAAACCAGTACAAAAATCACCAGAACAGCAGCTTTCCGCTGATGTGGTGAGGCCCAGCAGGTCCCTGTGGGGGCCAGGGAGCACTGTCCCGTTTGCAAATGCAGCAGTGAAACAATCACAATAATATCAATTAAAAATGCTTTTTAGTAAAACTGGATGACCCTGAAAACTCACTGGCTCAAGACAGGCAGTGGTGGAGTAATTAAGATGTAAAGTAATTGAAATGTGAATGAATTCAGTAATTGCATGGGGGAACAGTGGGAGCACAGATTTGTTGACCAGGAGCCATCTCCATCGGCACAGGCCACGCGTGACCCTGGCCAGTTGGTGAAAGGGTTCCAGTGACATCCAGGGCCCAAGTGACGGTGTGGAATGCGATGCCAGCTGGGACTGGGGGAGCCGGGAGCTCTGCTTGGCCCATGCCAAGCCTGAGGCATGAGCCAGACCGCCAGGAAGGTCAGAGGATGAGTTTGGGCATGGCTCCACTGAGATCGTCCATCACACACAGGGCACATTCAGCACATTAAGGATCGCTTACCTGCTGCTGTGACTGTCCATCGCACCTACAGCAGCCTTCCCTAAGAGGCCTCTATGGGGGCAGCTGTCTTAGGCACCACACAAAGTGTGAGCAAAAGGGACCAGCACTGAAGGAATTTGGAGTGAACGGGGCAGTGTCCCACGTGAGGATGGTCTGAGGACGGGTGGCAGCGATCTACAGGTCTCTCTTAAGAGAATGAACTCGTAATTACCCTTGGTGCCTGTGCTTTATTCTCTCCCATTTCCGCGGTTCTGTGCAGATTTACAAAAAGATATTCTGCAATGACCGCAGGTAACGCGCGGCCTGAGCCGTGGGCTGCGCCAAAGGCTCCTGGTCTGTCCCGCAGCTCCTCCGCGGGGACACGCTCAAGGCACGGGCCTCGGCACGCCCCTCGGCCCGGGACCCTTCCTCCTCTGCCGGGGCTCCATCGCCCGGCCGCAGCTGCCGGTCCCGGGGGCAGGCCTGGCCTCCCCCGGGAGTTCGGGGGCACCGGGCCCGGCCCGGCCCGCCGTCACCACGGCAACGGGGGCGAGGCCCGGCCGATCGCCCCGCCTACGCCACCGTTCGAACGGCCCAATCGCAAGTTCCTCAGCCGGGGGCGGGGCCCGAGGTGGGGCGGGCGGGCACCGCTGATTGACCAACGCCGCCGCCAGCTCCCGCCCCCCCCGCACAGCGATTGGCCGCCGCGCCCGTCGCTCCCGCCCGAGGCCACCGCCTCCCGCCCGCCCCGGGAGCGCGGGCGCCGCTGGGCCCGGCGGGAGGGCCGCGCGCGCGAACCGGGGCGGGCGGGGCCCCGCGCGGGGCGGGGCGGGGCGGCGGGACCGCCCGGCGGGGCGGGGCCGGGCCCGGGCGGGGCGGGGCCGGCGGGCGGGGCGGGGCCGGCGCTCCGCTCCCTCTCGCGCGCCGCTCGGCTCCTTCACAGGGTGACACGTCTGCGGTGAGTGAGTGGCGTTGGCAGCCTGTCAATCCCTCACCGGAGCGGCCATCAAACAACATAAAACACGCGCGGGCACCGGGCGCGGGGCTCATAAATTCCGGCGGGCCGATATTTTTGCACATTGCTTTGCAGAGAGTGTGTAATTAATTTTTTTACAGTTCTTTCCCCGTTATTTCCGCTCTTTTCTTTGCACAAGTTCAAACTTTTGATTGCTGCTGTCTCACCCCCGTGCACAGACTTGGGATCGTTTGTTATTTGGGGGGGAGGGCGATTAATTTTTTTTTTTCACTCTGTGATTGTGTTTTCTTGGCTTTTTTATGTTGCAATTTGGGGGTGGGGGTGTTCGCTGGTTTGTTGTGGTTTTTGCTGTTTGCACCCTCCCAACTTCTGAAGGATTTGAAAGCGAGTTTTTTTGATTTTGTATTTAATTTTTTTTTTAATTTTGCCTTTTTGCAAAGAAGATTTTTGGACAAGTGGGGAAAGACATAAAAAGCAACAATAAAAATAAAAAAGGAAAAAAAAAAGCTTTGGAGGAAGATTGTACCAGGAAAACCTCACAGAAATCTGCTCAGCTCATTTATCCGAGGCACCAATATGATGATGATGAAAGAAGATTGTAACTAAAGAAGAGAGTGATTTACTGCCCTGGGAAGGAGAAGAGAGTGGAATAAACAGCTGAGATCCGGTCAAAACACAAATACTACATTTTATTTTTTTTTTGTTATTGTTTTGTTTGGCTTTTTTTTTTCCCCTTTTTTCGTGGTGTGTGTGCAGAGCGCGGTCAGGAGCGCGGCACTGGGACTGAGCGGGGCAGGCGCTGCCGTGACCGCCCGGAGCGCGGCCCGGCCCGGAGCCATGGACGATCAGTCCAGGATGCTGCAGACTCTGGCCGGCGTGAACCTGGCCGGGCACTCGGTGCAGGGGGGCATGGCCCTGCCGCCTCCCCACGGACACGAAGGGGCTGACGGCGACGGCAGGAAGCAGGACATCGGCGACATCCTCCATCAGATCATGACCATCACTGACCAAAGCCTGGATGAGGCACAAGCAAAGTTGGTTTCGTCTAATTAAACCTTGTCTTTTAAAAAAATTATTATTAATATTATTATTTTTTTAATTATTTTTGGTGTGTGTGTGTGGTTTTTGTTTCTCTCCTTCCTGCTCCTCTGCAGAGACCCGGAGTCTCACAATTAAGAGCAACTTCTTGGGGCCGTAAGAGAAATTACCAGCAGCCAAGGCAGAGCCAAGTTGCTATTTAATGATTTCTTTCCTTAAAAAAAAAAAAAAAAGATATGATAAATGTAAAAGTATGCGATGGTTCTGCCGTCACTGTGGTGCGGGAGGCTGTGACTGGTCCCTGCCCGCTCCCGCTGGACACTGTCCGGTGGATACCGGCCTTTGCGCCGCCGTCCATCCGTCTGTCTGTCCGGCCATCCCTCAAAGTACAACTTTGCCTCTTTCTTTCTTTTCTTGTCTCAAAGTGGCAGCAGATGAATTCTAAATCTGACCAGATATTGCTGCAGGAGAGGGTGTGTGTGTGTGAATAAAACCCAAACCAAACCCCGGCCGTATTAAATCACAATAAATACAAAAACAATGTTAACTCTGTACACCTCCCCCCCCTCTCCCCAATCTCCTTAATAAATCAGTTCTAATATCGCAGGACGGGGACGAGGGGGGTGGTTTTTCCCCCTCGTTCGGGCGGTGTTTGCACAAAGATAATTCCGCATGAAAGCGAAGCGGGATGAGGGAGGTTCCGGCCGGCCCTCGCTGCCCGCGGCCCCGGGACCCCCGGCCGGGGGGCGAGCGGCCCCAGCGCGGGGCTGGGGAAGGCGCCATGTTGCCGGAGCCCGGCGCTAACCGCTTGTCCTGTGCTCTCTTGCAGGAAACACGCCCTGAACTGCCACAGGATGAAACCCGCCCTGTTCAGCGTCCTCTGCGAGATCAAGGAGAAAACAGGTACGGGCCGCCCGCGCCGCCGCCGCCGCAGCCATCTTAGCGCTCCCGCCTCGCGCCGCGCCGGGCCCGGCGCCCCTCGCGCCGCCGGGGGCGGGGGCCGGGCCGGGCCGGGGGAGCCCCGCGGGGCCGGGGGCACCCGGCGGCTCCCGGGGCGGCGGGAGCGCCGTGAAAGGGCGCGGGGGGCCCCCCTCGCGGCCCCCGCGGCCCCGGAGCGCCCGCGCCGCCGTGTTACCGTCAGACGGTGTGTGAAAGACGTGCCGGGGCGGTGGGACCGCGGGATTTAACCCCGGGACCGGACCGCGAGCTCTGTCAGGGGCGGGGGCGCCGAGCCGAACCCGAGGCGGCCCCGCCGTGGGCGCCCCGACCCCGCTCCTGTGCCCGGCGCTGCTCCGGCGCCTCCCGGGCGCTGGGTTTTTAAACGCCAAAATTATCAAAAATCACCGCAAAAGTGCGGTTTTTTATTCGTCTACATTAACGCGACAGGAATAAACTCCGTGCTTGTCTTGCGGGCATTTTAGGAGATTTTTTGCAATTTTTTCACATCACTGAATTTATAGAATTTTTTTGTTTGTTTGTTTAAAGAAGAAAATTCACAAAGTATTCTGCTTTGTATTACGAGAACAAGGACATTTAGTGAAAATAATATTTAATGACAATAAAAACATTTAACAATAGTAAAAACATTTAACAATAACAAAAACATTTATTATGACTGGATTTAAAAATGAATAGCCAGTTATTCACATATAGCTTAAGCCATTGCCTGGCTTTTTAGCTATATGTGATACTCAATAACATTCTACTTAATTCCACACTGAAAAAATAAACCTGGACGAAAACAACCCAACGTGAAATCATTGCAAATCTGAGCCGTGGAGCCCGGAGTGAGTGGTTCTCTGTGAATTATGGTGCTTTATGTCCAAGGGTTTCTTTGCTACCGGGGATCCACTTCAGTTCCCGCTGACAGCTAAGCACTAGGGTATTGACTGTGTTGTGAATATTAAGATTGATTCTGCTTTATGTTGCATTATATTACCCGGGATAAGGGGAATGATCCCTCTCCCTTCCCACCTACCTACGTTCCACCTCGGCCGGCTCGTAACCCCTTTCCTTCGGCTTGTGTTTGTTTCCTACCTTGCCCTAAACTTCTCTGCCCGTCCTGCTCCGGAGCCAGAGAGCAACCTGCCCTCGGTGTTCAGACATTTGCAGGAGGCACATTTCAATTAAGGAGGCAGGCGTAGGTCCCGCGGTCACTTTATTTGCAGAGGGCTTAGCCTCAGTGTTTTGAAAGGCAAGTGTAGTCAGCCACATGTCAGAGGTGAGCTGCGAAGAAAGCCCGAGTCCTTTCAGCAGTGGGATTACTGGCACAGGGTGTTTGTGAGGCCGCCGCCGTCTTGCAGGCGAGGGGGAACCTGACAAGAGGCTCTGTGGTCTGAAACCTTTCGGGGTGTTTCAGTGATAACTTGTAAGTTGGGATCCTGCATTTGCGCTGCAAGAAGTCAAGCGAGTTTTCAAGTTATCTCTCTTTTGTGAGATCACTCAGAACCAACAAAGAGTGAAGGCGTCTGCCTGCCCAAAGGCGAGCTCCTGCCAGCCCCGCAGCACGGGAGGGACACGATTAATGCTCGGAGTGATTGATGGAGATGGATCCACACCTCCACCAAAAACTCTTCCCAGAGGGGCGCCTTCACCCAGGGTCTCTCAGTTGAGGTGAAATGTCTGTGCAAGCTTTACTTAGTGTGCTAAAGCAAAGAAAATGTGAAAATAAATTGTAGCCTGTTTTCTGGAAGCTGTTCTCTGAGGAAATGGCTCAAACAATTCTAAACTGGAAGCTCGAGGAAGGGTCTGAGGTGCAGTTAAAGCAGAGGTGTCCCCTCTCCGCCTAGAGCTCTGCATTGTCTGTGGCCTGACAATCGCCAGGTGCTTAAACCTGCCTCCCATGGGGTCATGTGCTGGCGTTTAATTCTTCCTGATCAGAACCAAAGTTTACCTGGGTGTGGGAATTGCTGTGATGGCTTCATCACTGTCTTCCTCCAGAGGTGAGGAAGTCATGTCTGTTCAGAAACAAGTCATGCAATATTTAAGTAATTTTTATATTGAATTATGTATTTATTTGCATTTTAGTAGTTTTTAGTACAGTCTGCGAGGACTTTGTGAGACTGGATGGGAGAGAGCACAAGGAGGAATCCTCAGTTTGCATGGAGCCACTCTGTCACTTCCCAGCAAGGGTTAATGGATGCATCTCATTTCTGAAAGCATCACACAGGGTCAGGAGCTGAAGATTTTTATTTTTTCTCCCTGTGAGGTATTTATCATGTACAAAGCAAATCACTGAGTTACTGAATTTAGCCTGACATTTCTTTTTTAACATTTTAACATTTTCAAAAGTGCTGCATAATACATTTAAGTGCTTTACAGCTATTAATAGCTGTGTGTATTCTGAGAGGCAACCACAAGGTAGCACGGTGTTCATAAAGAAATTGCCACCTCTGGCTTTAATTAGTTCAAAGAAAAATTATACCAGAGTTCTTCCGAAGCCCCTCCAACAAACAGGAAGATAAGGGAGTGAGGAGCCGGTGGCTGCCTTTGGCTGTGCCTTGCCCGCTCTCTGAGGTGTCACATCTGTTGCATACCTGTGTCACACTCCGTTTCCTCACGTCCTGCCAGAAGGAATCAAAAACTGATTTGTGCCGTTGTTTGTTTTTTTAAAATAGCTCTTTTTTACTGACTAAAACACATACAGACTGGTGGTTTTATTAAGCTTCCTCCAGGATGTTGCTCAGCCTGGGGTCTTGGTTGTTCTTACGGAGAAAGAAGTGAAAATATATTAATTCTTGTAGTCTTAAAACGTCTTAGAGAATTGCAATTATTTCCCAGTGGAGCAACATATTATTAGGTCCTGGATTGTGCCCGTAGATAATTTGGGTTTTTATCTTTAAAAGTAATTTGTAGAGACAGGATCACACATTTATAAAAATGTCTGAAATCATGTGCATAACGGTGTGTACACATCTACAGTTATTTATTTATTTATTTATTTATTTATTTATTTATTTATTTCCCCAAGTCCAGCAGCAACAATGATAGCTGCCAACCAACCCCAAATTTACTGTCACCACCACCCCTAAATAGCATTCATTTCCTAGTAAAGCCTAATGGCATACATGATGGTTTGCCAGATTTGTGGCCTTTGTGAGGCTTATAAGCAGGACTGACTTGGGAAGATCATAAAACTTAATGAACTTCTCGACTGCAGGAGGTGTCCGCAGGGGAAGCGAAAGGCCTGCTCGGCTGCTCGGGCTGCCGGAACTATTTTTTATGTCTAAAGAGAAAGGATGAAAATGTTCATTAAGAACGTTCTCCCCTTGCATAGATTTTGGTGTTAAAGAATAAATAAAAAAGCTCTGAAAAGCGGACAAACCGCGTGTGAGCCACGGGGTTAATTCCTCGCCGTTCCCGTGTAAGTTACCTTTATTTTTATTGCTACAACTGTAAATAGCCGTGCGCTGCCGTGGCTGTGATTAAAGGGCTGCATCGGGCCCGCCTGGCTGCAAAGCTCCTTATTGATGACCTGGCCCGGGCGCTCAGGAACGCCCCTTGTCAATGTGCTGCAGAGCCTGGAACCCGCGGCCAGGGGACTCCTCGGAGCAGCCTGCCTTGCCTGGCTCTGCCACAGCTGGGAAATGTTAACCCCTGTCGGCACCGCCAGGCTGGAAAAGCCAGTCGCAGCCCTCTGCCCTGGCGCTGCACAAATTGCAACTTTTCAGCGAAGGTTTAGTGCCAAGAACTCTCAGTAATACGCTGTAACCCTCAGTCCTGCCGGAGCGTGAGAGGACTCAGATGGAACAATGAAATGGCACCGATAGCATACATATATGTGCGTGTGTGTGGGAGTGTGTGTGTGCATTTTGGCTATTTTCAAAATATCAGCTGTGATGTTATTGTTGCTTACTTTAGCTCTTTAAAATATTTATGTGCAGTTCTGTTTGTTTTTTTTTTTCCGAGTGGCTAAATACGTATTTTGTTGTTCCCTGACTACCTGAAGAAGTCAGTGCTGGGTGTTTATGTGCATCCAGTTCAGCTTAAATTGTTTAGCTTTTTCTTCCATCTCATGCTTCAGTACCAAGGTTTGTCACCGACCCAGTGGTTGTACTTCTGAATGTATTTTTTTAATTGCCAGCAGATGTATTACAAATGATGCCGTGCAGCAGAACGTTTGGTCGTTTGCACTGTCCTTATGTCAATGACATTGCTTTTCTTCATAAATGTCCTACTAGAAAAAAATAAATTGAATAAAGTGTCTTGGTTTTCATTTGGTCATCTGTTTCCAACACATTCATTATCAGCAGCCTGGTTCTGTGGTGGATTTCTACCAGGGCGCTTCTCTAGCTGAGGAAATGGCGATTTGGTTATTATGGGCATTAGAGAAATTTGTGGTATTTTGTCTCACAGAACCTGAGACTGCGCCTTACCTTCAGCGCTTCCCATTGCTGGTGCTCCTTGTTGCACTTAAATATCCATCTTCACCTTGAGTACTGAGATTAGTGGTTCAAGAGATTTTTTTTCCCCCTCTGTAGGGGATAAATTTGGCCCTACTTGTCAATACTAATTTAACCAGGAGCAGGGATTTATTTTAATTATTTTATTTTATAGCTGTCTTTCATGTCCTTCCATTTATTTTTGAATGCTATACATTTGATTGCTTATCTGAAAATACCAAATTCTAGCAGTTACCGTGTGGTGTATTTTAGGATGCTTGTTGTAAGCTAAGGAATTTTTGCATTCAAAGATAAATTATTATCATGGCATGTAGGGAATGCAAAACAGTCTTTTTTTTTTTTTAATACAGGATTTAACACATTTATCAAGCTCTGTTCCTGCAGCTTTCAATGGTAAAGTTGTATGATATGGATATTATGCTGTCTTTTTTCAATTTAAACATTGATTTGTGTGAAGCATTAATATAATGATATTTGCAGCCTAGCGTAGACAAATATAAGCAGAATTAGACACTCTAAATTGTTACAAATGCAACGCAATATTTAAATCCGAACGAAGGCTGTATTAATAATGAGGGAGCGGGGCGCGTGGCGGTCCGGTTTGGACGTGCCCTGAGATTTTGGGCCGTTTTTCAGTTCCTCGCACATGGTGCCCATGATGGCTCGATGAATACCTCGCGGGCGGCAGGAGCGGATGCGGCTCCGAGCGAGCCCAAAGCAGCGGAGCCCCGAGCGGAGCTGCGCGCCCGGCGCCGCGCCGAGCCCGAGCTGTCGGAGCGCCGCGATTGACACCCGGAGAGGAATGCTTTGTTTGTTTGCTCAGCAGTCATGTTTAATGCTCTTCGCTTATCAAGGTGATCAGCATGGTTCAGATAACACATGCCTGACACCGCCTGCCTTTTCTCACCAGCGTGTTGACCTTTTGTCACGTTTGCTTTTCTCTGGTAGGCAATTCCTGGCTTTAAGTGTGAATGGAGTAAATAATTCACATCAATATTTAATATAAATTATTAAAGTTTCTGTCAGCTCTTACAGTTCATGCTTTTATAGAGTTGGAGTAGTTCATCAGCCAAACAGATGAATTGTGCAGCTCAGCTGGACATTAGAGCTCCTCCATCGTGCTGCCGGGACTGAAGGAGGAAGCAGGGAATTAAATAGGAAAGGTAATGCAGCCCGGTCCTTCAACACCGTGTTTTTCAGTAATGCGCATTCTTTAGGAAGGCTCGAAGCGCCTGATAAATATCCAGCATAATTTATTTTGTTATTACTGGACTTTTTTTTGCCCCTTCGTGTTGCAAACAGAAATGCAGAGAACCCCCACTTCCCCCCGGCATTTTCTTCTACTCTTTGTTATTGGCCTTCCTTTGGTGCTCCAGGCCCTTCCTGGGCTCAGGGTGGGAGTGCTGGTGTTGGGAGGTAGGGTTTGGGTGTTTGGTTTTTTTTTCCCCTCAGTGGTCTATTTCTATTTTTAAAGACTGCTGCGGAGCCCTAAGGTGATGAAGTTTCAGGGGGTTTTAGACCTTGTTTATAAATTACAATTTATATTTTGCAAAGTGACCTGTGGTTGAATGTAGATTCTGAAAACATTTTTCAAAGGAGAAAAGCTCTGATCTCTGATTGTAACAGCTCGAATGTGTTTATTGCGTCAGGAATTGAATAAAAATAGCATGTTTTGCATAAAAGCATATAGTAAAAATCA
Organism: Fringilla coelebs; assembly: GCF_963513975.1. Classification (NCBI taxonomy): domain Eukaryota; kingdom Metazoa; phylum Chordata; class Aves; order Passeriformes; family Fringillidae; genus Fringilla; species Fringilla coelebs. The sequence goes on from NC_140047.1 coordinate 11,768,269, forward strand.
TTATGCGCTTACTTTAATTTTATGCTCTTTTAGGTGTTTCAGTTCTTTTGTTAATGATGAGTTCAATGCATGTTGCACAGTCACAGGGACTGCAACAATGTGAATCACTGAATATCCCGTGTAATACAAATCCATCACCTGGAAGGGAGGTGGGTTTGTATCATGTGTTTACAGGTCAAACCCTTTTGCTATACTTCAGTCATGCATCAACATTTAAAGCCAATCTCTCATTCCTCATTGTCCAGCAGGTGGCTTTGTCATAGATTATTTAATTTTTAATCATTTATTGTAAGTGGAAAAGGTTATTTAATATTATTATCCTGACGGCATTTTTTAAAAGAACAACAGTTTTCCAGGATGTCCTGTGGTGTATGACGGGGTCAATGGAAGCATCTAGAGAGCTTCAAGTACACAATCTAAATTAAGATTCTAAACAGGCATTACAGATGCTGGTAACTTTGGCAATTATCATTTTGTTTGGTGAACAGTAGTAAAACAGTGTGCGGTAAAAGTGTTTAGAGAGAGAGGATAAATAAATTGAACAGTTTTGCAATGCAAAGTGGTTTGTGGTGTTTTTGAGGATTTCTTGGCTCTTGCTTAACTGCTATTGTGAAGCCTGGAGCAGATTTTCCCATTGCTAATGCCCTAGAAGTATTAATTCACTTTGATATGCTAATTAGAGGGCATTATGCAAGAAATGAGATTAAGTGGCAGCATGAAGCCATTTGCCTGTCAGTAAATTGAGAGCTTTAGCATCAGGAGGAGCTTTGTTTTTTCTGAGTTTCTCTTGGTTTTGCATATAAATAAAATTGATTGAAAGGTCTAGAGAAGCTTCTAGAACATTGGTGGTTCTTTTTCTCCTTCTATGATTATTTAAACTTCATGTTAAAGCCTTTCTCTGAATATTAATTGATCTAATGGGAGATACTGAACATGAAGAATTTCATTGTATTCTCAGTTACTGTATCTTAACAAAAGGAAAGTATTAGAATTCTTTGTGTCATCTGATTTTTGTGGGATTATTTTAGATATATCTTACAGCTTTGTATTCTAATGTCTCTGCCTGCTCACAGCTGCTGTGCTGGGAGCTGTACCTGTGCGGAGGTGGTTTTGCCAGTTCTGCTGTTTTGGGGATTGTGTGAGGGCCCAGCTAGCTGAAGGCACATGGAAGGCTCGGATTCCTGGCCAATAGGGCTGCAGACATTTGTCACCCCCACTCACCCACAGCTTTCCCACCATTTCTGATGCAAATCACACATGTATTTTCCTTCCTTTAGGAAAGAAGGGGTTGTAATATTGACCATAGATTTTATTCAACTGTCAGAAATTGTGTTAAAATAACATTAAGGGATTGACTTACAGCCATAAGAGTGAGGGAATTTAGAGTTAATAGTTAAACTCTGCCCTTAACTCAACTCATTTAACCTATTTATTAGAGCATATATGATACATAAGATCACTGTGCTGAGACCTCTGCTGTGGCAAGATGCTCCAGGATGGCTCAAACATGAGGTGTTCTGATCGAGTTAAATTTTTCCTTTGTTTTTTGAGGATTGGAGTTTTGGGGTGTGTGTGTGTGTGTGTGTGTGTGTGTGTGTGTGTATGTGTGGTTTTCATTCAGCCTCTGAGTTGCTTTACTACAGTTTTGTGGTTAGTTTTGGTTTTGCAATACTGTTTTTTAAAAAATCAGAGAAGTAATTCTGGAAACTGAACAAAAATTTAGCAAAAAATAAACCCAAAGCAAACCCAACCCGAGCCTCTCTAGTCCTCTTTGCCTGAGTGCAGCAGAGTGGCTGTTTGAGTGCCCATCTCCTCCACAGATCATTGTCGCAAAGTCAATCAGGGGAGCAGTGCTGGAGTGACAGTGCTTGTTATGAGCCCCAATAGTTATTTAAAAGAAAGGAAAAAGGATAAAAAAATGGCCCAGAGCTGCGTGCGGGGGCTGTTCATGCTGGATGCACATGCTCTCCCTGATCCTGGCAGCTGAAGTCTATCACTGTTGGGAAATTTTTAACATGAACCACATGAGACACAGAGCACGGCGGTTTCCCCGGAGCCAGGGGGTTTCGCGTCGGCGCAGGACGAGTGGCACGTGCGCTGCGGGTCCCTGCCCGCCGTGCCCGCCCTGCGCCCCCACGCAGGGCCCCAGCGCCGTTCTCATGGGAAGCACCACGTCCCTGGTCGCCCACAGCTCCCCAGAGCTTGGCCCAAAGAATCCCATCAGGAATGTATAATCCAAAACTTTAGTTGTCATAGTGAACCTTTTTGATACTGGAAGGAACAAAACGTCACCCGACGCTGCAAAGTCAGTTCTCACAGGCAGCAAAAGGAAGCATTGCCGGGCTCCGGCTGCTCATTTTGGGTTTCAGATTGTTGAACAAAAGAACTAAGTAATGAAAATGTTCTGAAGCTGACCTTAACTTTACCAGTAGACCCCTGATGGTGTTGTTTCAGGAGAAGTTGGTGCTGGAGAGGAAATCCTGGCACTGCTGGCTTGAGTCCTGGTGCTGCTGTTGACTGGGGAAGAAACCTTCCTCCCTTTGAGTGAGGAGGGATGTGGTGACCTCGGTAGGGCAGACCCCGAGCTCGGCCACCGCCTCATGGAACTGAATGCAAGAGCTTCTTTCTCTCACCTCTAAAATGGGAATGCTATCCACCTGATTTTTTGTGGAGGTTGCGTTGACTTGGTGCTGTGTGTTAAAAAGGAATATTTTTATCAAGTGTTGGGTTTAATTAAAATTGTTATGTCAGAGGTAAATTTACGGTATCCGCTTCATTCCACTTTGGCCGCAGATGAGTCGTACCTCCTGGAGATGAAGAAATTAAGCTTTCTTTAGACTTCTTCTTTTCTTGGCTTTAATCAGGAATGGTTTTTTACTCCATGGTTAGACCTCTGCTTAAAGGATATCAGGGTTTCATGCCTTGGTGGTTGGCTTGCTCCGTACAGAAGGAGAAGGTTTGCTCCCGTCGCTGGGGATCTGTGCTCTCCTTGCACAGTAGCTGTTCAAGGCAGGGTGGCACACTCAAAAGGCTGTGCCAGACACACTTTCTTATATTTGTTGATTAAAAAAGGAAGCGTGCTTTTAGCGAGGTTTGTAATTACAGAACACCCAAATGTTTGCTTATTTTCTTTCATGTGAGATCCTTGTAGCGTGATTGACTGTCACTAGTAAGAACAAGTTACAGTAGATTGTGCAATGATTCTTATTTGACTTCAAGGATGTATTTATTACCATTTTTGTACAAATTATACTAACATGAAAAGTTGTGGAAATGATTGTGCACTAGATAAGGTGATACATTACAGGAGTGG